>NC_088882.1:12411699-12420645 GCF_032884065.1 Artemia franciscana
TGTAAGCATTTAATTTTGTCAGTTCCTATTTGTATTTTTCAGTTCAGTTTTCTATTTCAGTTCATTTGTCTGTTCCTCTTTCCTTTGTTACTTCGTTTTAACTTTTATTACCTTAGCCTTAGGCATATTTAAAACTCCTATCTTGTTTTTGCTTAACTAGGTTTTATCAATGTTGACCAATTTGAAACTGTTATATTTTTTCACTAGTCATCTGATTGAACAAAAATGATTTCCTTCAGATTTGACGCACAGTAACATCATTGTTGAGGTTAAAGCAACGAAATGCTATGATATTTGAAGAAAAATCAACCAGAACATGTATTTCCATTCATTGTTTGACAACTTAGAGTCACAATGCAACATCAGCAAAAACAAACAAGAAATCGTATGAATATTCTAAGTTTTAAATATTTGAGCAGACTAGACCGATTCGTGCACATTATAAATCTGCGTAAACGTACTTCATGTGTATCCCCTCAGCATACCTTGAAAATTTAAACCTAATACACTCAACCTTTCCTTAGATATTGCTGATATTCCTTTCTCACAGCCATTGAGGACAAAGTGTGTTTTGATTGTGTTTGCATCCGTCTCAACATTTTCTTAAATTTTTACCATATTACTCTAAGCTTTTTTGGAGATCCAGGATCAAACATGCCCTTTTCTCTTGATTAAAGACCTTATATGTCAACAATGGGAAACTTTCATAACTTACACAAAATATAAGTTATGCACTAGATACACTTGGGGAAAATAGAGCTTGAAGGGGGCTATTTGCCCTCCGATCACTTTTGATTCTTGAAAAGGGAACTAGAACTTCCGATTTCCAATCGAATGCCCCTCTGAAGTTTATATGACCACCTTTTCCACACAAAGGGCTTAATAAAAAAAATGATAATAATATAATATTGAAGCCTTATGGCTCTTTACTACATTCAACGCTATAGCTTTGCCTCTGGTAAGTACTGCTTGTAGCAGTCTAGTTAGTCAGGATAATAATTTTAAATTTAACTTAATAGCTTTTGCTGATGACAGCAGCTTAGTTTTTCCTTTGCTTCACTGAAAATGAAATATATTACAAACAATTTCTTCTATATTTGCAAGATTAAGAAAAAATAAAATTGCAGTGAAATAAAGTTTTGAATTGCTGAATTTCAATAATTATTATCCTTATTTATCAAATACCAGTTTATTTTCATTTGTTCTTTCTGTTGTTCTTGATTATTATAGTGATTTATATTTTTGTCAATATTTTGAAAAATGTAAGTACAGTATTCAAGATAAATATACTTTTAAATAATCCGCAAATGAAGCAGCAAGTCTTGGACTTTAAGGAAGGGGAAAAAGAACAGTAGCCAAATTCCTGTTTTTAGTAATTTTTGTTCAAGGTTTCTAGCGGAGGATTTGAAATCTTCCACTCTTTTATCAATAAGGTTTGCAGGCTGAATCAATTTAATTTTTTTTTTACCAAAGAAGAATTACTGGTGCAAGGAGGCAAATGCAGCATATACTTGGCAAATTTAAAATAGATTTGGTTAATATTTTTATGTCTGAAGCAGATAAAAATTTCCAAATGGGGGACATAGCAAGAGTATGGGGCACAGTTAGACTGTTGTAAAGTTTGGAAAGGTGAAACTGACTAAGATTTGTGATATTAGATGCAAGCGAAGCATATGCGATTCGAATCTTTTTAGCGAGGTTTTGAATTACAAGCTTAATGGTTTCTTTAATGCTTCTTCCAATGGGCATACCAAGATAAACAAGGCTATCAGAGAGCGGAATAGATGTTTCAGAAAGTTCAAGTCATTTTACAGAATTATCTATAAGATTGAAAGCGATTGCTAGAGTTTGTCGACATTAAAATCAGACAGATTTGCTGATATTGATGCTGGAGTTTTGAAAAAGTTCTCTTACTTCCCGAAAAAGGTGCAATTTAGATTCAAAATATCATCAGTGTAGGTAAATAAAGAAACGAAACATCAATTCCGCCATAAATACACGCGCACTCGACAGATTTTTGAGCAGCTTTATTTTAGCTTAAAGATGACTATACATATAAGGGAGATATTTAATAACAGAAGGATCTACCCCTCTTTTTATAGCTTCTGACAAAATCTGGGTCAATATAAACGAATCTTATGCTCTGGCTATGTCAATTGCGCATAGAACAATAAAATCACCAGATCCTTCCAAATCAGCTACAACATTAACAAGGGCGTAAAGAGCATGTTCCCGATTTAAATCTTTCTGGAAACCAAACTGATGCGGAGTAGCATAACACTCACAAGAAATTTCACTGAGAATAATAAACTCGTAAATTTTGAACGAGGTGCAAGAAACGGTTATAGGGCGGTATGATTGAAATCTTCAAGATCTTTTTTTCCTTTTTTGGGAATAGGAGTGATCTGGCTGATGTAAAACTGTTGTGGCACCATACCTGAAGAAATTGACATTTGAAACAACAGCAAGAGGTGCTTACAAGCAAATCACTAGCATTTTCAAAATGTTTAGTGGAGACCAGATAAACACCAGAGGATTTTTTTTTCTTCATGTTTCTTAAAGCGCACTTTACGTCAAAAGGAGTAATTGCGAAGGTAGACCACTGGAATTTAGCCAGGATACTGCCAAGCTCATTTCAACTTAACTTTCAGTTGACGGATCAGGTGACGAAAACTCACTTTTATAATAATCAATCCACCTAATTTCAGAAATATCACAAGTAGAGGTCCACTTGGAATGTTTAAGACTTTTCCACAAAAGAGAAGGATCACTCGCTATATTGTCTACATTTTTTTGAATCAGCATGATTTTGTGGTCCTTAAGAGCTCTTGGCAATTTTTCTTTTTTTTTTCTTAAATGCAAATTGTTTACTATACAAGAACACGGTCTATCACATTCATTTCAAATTCGGAGCCATAGGTTAGCCGATTCACATGCTGAAGTGAGATTTGAGTTTTTTGACCAACCGGCCACTTCCGTTTTTTTGCGAACACGTCTAGTTGGAACCGCAATAAGTTCTGCACATCGAAGTGCATGATTTATTTCTGCAAGATAACTGGTAATCTGAATTTCAATCTCGCGCTCACTAAGATAAGAACTATAATCGGGGCTAAGGAGATGGAATGGAACCTTGATTTAAGTAGCGAGTCACACTCTAACATAAATAATTGACGATTAACGCGGCTCCAGTCTTGGATATTGAACCATTTTTTGGAGTTAGAAGTTTTGCTAGCATTTATGCACTCAATATATACACAGATCGGAAGGGGATTAGAGCAAAAGCCTTCACGTAGGACTGCGGCTTGTTTCGAGGGAACAGAGGAGACAATATGATCGAAGTTCGACGTCGAGGAACTAGTTCCTCGACTGGATATATATATATATATATATATATATATATATATATATATATATATATATATATATATATATATATATATATATATATATATATATATATATATATATCAAACAGTTCGTGGTAACGAACTGTAGTAAGGAGCGACCCGGGTCAATAGTAAACGAAACTCTAAAAAGGAATTTTGATGCTAAAAGATACATCAAAAGAATCGAATTTTCATGCTGATTTTAAATATATAACTTTCTTCAAATTTAGTGTTTGTCATCAAAAGTTACGAGCCTGAGAGAATTTGCCTTGTTTTGGAAAATAGGGGAAACACCCCCTAAAAGTCATAGAATCTTAACGAAAATCATATCATCTTATTCAGGGTATCAGAGAACCCTATAGCAATCTATCTACAAAAATGTGGAATTTCGTATTTTTTTTTGCCAGAAGACAGATCACGGGTGCGTGTTTATTTGTTTTTTTTTCCCCAGGGGTCATCGTATCGACCAAGTGGTCCTAGAATGTCGCAAGAGGGCTCATTCTAGCGGAAATGAAAAGTTCTAGTGGCCTTTTTAAGTGACCAAATAATTGGATGGCATCTAGACCTCCTCCACGCTCATTTTTTCCCAAAGTCAACGGATCAACGGTCATCGGGAAGTGTACAGACGTTTTCAGGGGGATTTTTTTTTTGTTTGGGGGTGGGGCTGAGGGGAGGAGGCTATATGGGAGGATCTTTCCCTGTAGGAATACGTCATGGGGGAAGAGAAATTCAATGAAAAGGGCGCGGGATTTTCAAGCATTACTATAAAAAAACAATGAAAAAATAAAAATAAAAAAGTGTTTTCAAGCAAAAGGAAGGAGTAGCATTAAAAATTAAAACGAACAGAGATTATTACAAATATGAGGGTTCTAAAAATACTTTATCATAAAGAGCGAGGTAAATAGGAGGTGATACATACCTCGCTCTTTATGCTAAAGTATTTTTAGTAATTTCAACTATTTATCCTATGGCCTTTCTAATCAGGGGTCATTCTTAAAGAATTAGGACAAAACTTAAGATTTAGTGTAAAAAGCGAGGTATTAACGAGGGGACAAACCCCCTCATATACATAATAAAAATATAAGAATATAAGAGTTTGTTATGTAAGTTAATTCTTAAGTTACGTATATTTTTTACTAATAAAAACGTTCGTTAAAAATTAAAAGTTCTAGTTGCCTTTTTAAGTAACCGAAAAATTGGAGGCAACTAGGCCTCCTTCCCCACCCTTTATTTCTCAAAATCGTCTGATCAAAACTAAGAGAAAGCCAATTAGCCAAAAAAGAATCAATATGCAAATTTTATTTTAATAGTTAATATGTGTAGAGCCAAAATCAAACATGTATTAATTCAAAAACGTTCAGAAATTAAATAAAAAACCCAACTAGTTTTCTCAACTGAAAGTAAGGAGCAACATTAAAACTTAAAACGAACAGAAATTACTCCGTATCACTCTTTGCCACAATTCTACTTTTTAACACAGTTAAAAACTTTAGCGCAAGGAGCGAGGGATTGCGGAGGGGACAACCCATTTCATATACGGAGTAATTTCTGTTCGTTTTAAGTTTTAATGTCGCTCCTTACCTTCAGTTGAAAAAACTAGTTTTTTTTATTTAATACATATATATATATTCACATTCACCCCGTTGATAAAGGCTTCCGGATGTGAAACTGAAATTTTTGGACTTTTGCCATTAATTTTGCTTTAAAAGGCTTTTTTTCTCAGTCTTAAAAATCCTACTCATTACTGATAGGTTTTCGTTTCAAATTGTATTGTAGTGTACAAATGATGGTGAATTTGTCCTTTATCAATATGGTGACTGTGTTGCTGTTACCAAGTGGGGACTGAGCAGCATTGAACGAAAACTGGTCATTGAAGGTGATGCAGTATTAACTTTTGAAGTTGGACCAGATGGCAATACTGCCGTTACTGCACATAGATCTGGTCTACTCAGGCAGTGGTCATTGAGTGGTAATTATTGATCTCATTTCTCTTTATTTAATGTTTATTTATAAAGAAACAAAAAATAATCAAATATTGACTAACCGACAAAAAAAGTTCCCGCCAAAAAAAGTTAAATATTCAATGAAATAAAATAGTATTAACATAGGTAAGAAAAGGTAAAAAAAAGTGAAAAGTGATGCAAAAATGAAAGAAGAGAGAAGCGAAAAAAAGTTTGCATAAAAACGAAGCTTTAGTACAGCATTTTAAACTTAACACAAAGAATCGTGCTAGATATTCACGCTATGACACGATATTTCCTCTATGCGCTCCTGCATAATGTTCAATATAAATTAATGTGACCGAAAAAGATTTTAGGAAGATAAAAAAAAATCCCAGAATAAAAGACAATTAATGAAATAATGAAAGAAGTTAAATCCTCTAATAAACATTTTAGCCGTTGTAAACATCTGAATATTGAATTCTAGTTTTCACTGCAAAATGTAAGCTTAAAGATATAAAACATATGGAATAACGGAGTTAAAAATAAAAATATTAAGAAATTAAGACAAAATATTTAGCTTAAGGCACAATATTCAACTTTATAAGAAATAAAGAGATCAAGAATAAATATTCAACCGTAGGCAACATTTTAATGACTGAGAAACTATAGTAATCGTGAGATGCCAAATTTAAATACATTGTGGAGATAAGTTAGAATCTTGTATATAAAAATTCATCTCTATGTGTTTAATTTCTAGTTGATTGATTGGTTGAAGGATTAGTTTTGGTTATTTACTGGATTGAAGGGTATAAAGTGTTCGCTCTTCAAGTAAGTTCTAGTTATAAAATTTTGTCAGAGATTTTGGACTTTTGAAATTTTATAAAAAAAAAATTGTCCAAATAGCCCAGGCCGAAAGATCCATTTCAATGTGATATATTTAGTGAGTTTTTGACTTGTCACTGAGTTCAAGCCTATGGGAAATTTGAGGCAAAGTGTATAAGTGAAGAACAATTACATTTTCGTGACCTAAAGTTATTACTATTTTTCTCATGTATGGAGTATATGCGTTGTAATACTACTACTACTACTAACAACTTACTACAGCACTAAGCCGCCCGAGGCCAACACAGCTACGTACGCTTCTTTTCCGCCCTAGTCTATTCGAAGCCTCCCTCTTTACACCTTCCCACGAAGTTCCAATTTCCCATAATTTCTTCCAACAACTTTCTCCCACTCCATTCGGCGTTGGTTTTATCGCAGAAACTTATTTTAATCTGACTTTAGGAGACTTTATACACAGTTCAATGTATTTTAGCCATATAAAACCCGTTTTGTCAGCGCTGATTGGTTGTAATTATCAGTTAAGTTTAATCAACATAAGACTTGTACCTGTCCATAGAAGTGTGATTGGGAAGAGGGGGGGGAACATAACCTCTCCCCAGTATTGGCCCTTAAGGTATTATATCTGGATAAATTAGGGCATAAACATGCAATTTTTTTGTGCTGGCCACCCAATTCTTTGAAAAATCCTCCCCTCTAGACATAGGCCATAAGCACTTATAATTATAATATTGCCTTAACTGAGGCAAAACGAGATTACACAACTTGAGGAATGGTTTAAAAATTCCCCTTTATTCACCATCATCAATGATTGTAAAGACTATTTACTAAATTATTGTATTCTACGACACTTAATAACACAAACATTTTTTTTCTACTAAATGACTAACCACTCTAAAAAGTTTTAAATCACTTTAACATCTGTCTTTTGTGACATACATTGCTAGTGAGAATTACTTAAGGAGTAAAGATGATGAGTAAAAAAGGGAGTAATATGGATTAATACACATGGTGACGCTGAACTAAAATATTGTCCATTACTTGTAAGCTGTTCGATTTTTATCTGCTAACTAGCTTATTCATTTATCTAATAGATGGTGTTTTAACAAGAACTTGGAAATCATTGCACACTGGCCCAATCGTTTTGCTGGCATTTGATAGCACTACGACGCTTGTAGCTAGCACTGCATCAGATTCGATAATCAAAGTATGGGACATTGTGAAACAATACTGCACACACAGTCTTAAGGTAATAATTATATTTCATGGCTTTTACTATTAAAAAAGAAATGCCTAACGAAGAAGAATAACGCCGTTCCTTAATGCAGAAACAAGATGTTATGAAGTAATGAGAGTTTTTGTGAAGAGAGTCACTTGAATGCATCACCGAAGCTTGCTGCTTACTATATAGCTGACGTATTCGCTTAGCTTTTATTTTAGTTATTAGTTAGGCCCCCCATTTCTACGAACCTTATGACTTTTTTTGTACAAGAGATATTAAAAACTAAGCGGACTCTTTTTTTAAGCACCTGGATATATTCTTAGGTAACCTTAAAATATACATGTAGGCTGTCAAAGGTTTGTTGAGGATCAGAAGATTGTTCTGTCGCTGCGAAGGGGTTGATAAAACAAACTTTTATTCAGGAGCAAATATTAGATGTGTATATAATTTCTTTTTGCCAAATTCAGTGTAGGGGAGGTGGACTAATCCTACACAGCTTCGGAGGGTTGGTCATACACAATAAAACGAATTCGGATGATGAGTTTTAATAGCAATGAAGCAAACGGTGGCCGTTAGTTATCTTTGCTTGTTCTCTTATTTTAGGGAATGTTTTAGGGAATAAAACGACAATGTTTCATTGTTGGATTTAAACTTTTGTGAACCCTAAGTCGAACTTGAACGAACTCTACGGACTATATGCGACTAGAACTTAGACGAACTAACTAAAAAACATACATACACACAAAAAGTCAATTCACCCCCTTTCGCGAACCAGAATTGACGCTGGCCAATCAAAAGAATGAAATATAAGAGAATTTAAAGCGCAAATGTAACTACTTTATGTATAGGAGAAGCGGGGTATTTATTTGAAAATTAGGGCCAGGGGCTCAACAATAATCTTTTGTTCAGCTCCATAACTGTAATATCTAAAGTTAGAATTTATTATTATTGTTTAGTCTTTCATGTATGACTGAAGTATTAAAACAAGAAATTTACGTAAATGACATTTTAATAAATGTCAATAAATGACATGAGTCAATTATGTCAATAAATGACATAAATGACTGAAGTATCACATAAATGACGGAGGAAATGTTTGCGCCTCGATATCAGAAAAAAAAAACCTGCCTTGGTGAAATACTGTGAGGTCCAAGTCTAAGTTTCGTCCTCCAGAAATTCGCGTCTTTATTAATGAACATTTATGATTAATTAATTCTGCCACTAATCATCCATACCTTTTTCGTCTTTTTTCACGTATTTCACTTGTTTGCCATTTTTTGTGTCATTTTTATCGATTGCACTGCTGGACGAGGTTTCTTCAAAAGCCAAGCTAAAAAACAACTCCTTATATGCTTAGAAAGACAGCAAATAATGTTAAGACTGATCTACAAAATCATGCCAGCCTATTACACTGACTGGAAATTACTAAATAGGAAAATTTTGGATTTTTTTTTTCATTTTGCAGGGTTCTGACGGTATCGTGTCAGTGATGAGGTTTTATTTTCAAAAAGACAGGCAGTGGCTAGTTGGAGCGTCAAGGGACCTTGTGCTACGA